>NW_028115723.1:0-37654 GCF_964273445.1 Streptopelia decaocto
ATTTTTGAAATTCTCTTGAAGCTTTTAAAATTCTCTCTAGAATTTTCAAAATCCATGGCCACATGTTTACAATTTCATGTAAAAAAATGGCTAAAATTCCAGTTGAAATTTTTTCAAAGTCCCTTAAAAATTTTCCAATTTTTGTCCCAATTCTTCCCATTCCCATTGAAACTTTTCAAATCCCTCTCAAAATTGTTGAAATTCTCTTGAAGCTTTTAAAATTCTCTCTAGAATTTTCAAAATCCATGGCCACATGTTTACAATTTCACGTCAAAAAATGGCTAAAATTCCAGTTGAAATTTTTTCAAAGTCCCTTAAAAATTTTCCAATTTTTGTCCCAATTCTTCCCATTCCCATTGAAACTTTTCAAATCCCTCTCAAAAGTGTTGAAATTCTCTTGAAGCTTTTAAAATTCTCTCTAGAATTTTCAAAATCCATGTCCACATGTTTACAATTTCACATAAAAAAATTGCTAAAATTCCAGTTGAAATTTTTTCAAAGTCCCTTAAAAATTTTCCAATTTTTGTCCCAATTCTTCCCATTCCCATTGAAACTTTTCAAATCCCTCTCAAAATTGTTGAAATTCTGTTGAAGCTTTTAAAATTCTCTCTAGAATTTTCAAAATCCATGGCCACATGTTTACAATTTCACGTCAAAAAATGGCTAAAATTCCAGTTGAAATTTTTTCCAAGTCCCTTAAATATTTTCCAATTTTTGTCCCAATTCTTCCCATTCCCATTGAAACTTTTCAAATCCCTCTCAAAAGTGTTGAAATTCTGTTGAAGCTTTTAAAATTCTCTCTAGAATTTTCAAAATCCATGGCCACATGTTTACAATTTCACGTCAAAAAATGGCTAAAATTCCAGTTGAAATTTTTTCAAAGTCCCTTCAAAATTTTCCAATTTTTGTCCCAATTCTTCCCATTCCCATTGAAACTTTTCAAATCCCTCTCAAAATTGTTGAAATTCTGTTGAAGCTTTTAAAATTCTCTCTAGAATTTTCAAAATCCATGTCCACATGTTTACAATTTCACATAAAAAATTGCTAAAATTCCAGTTGAAATTTTTTCAAAGTCCCTTAAAAATTTTCCAATTTTTGTCCCAATTCTTCCCATTCCCATTGAAACTTTTCAAATCCCTCTCAAAATTGTTGAAATTCTCTTGAAGCTTTTAAAATTCTCTCTAGAATTTTCAAAATCCATGTCCACATGTTTACAATTTCACATAAAAAATTGCTAAAATTCCAGTTGAAATTTTTTCAAAGTCCCTTAAAAATTTTCCAATTTTTGTCCCAATTCTTCCCATTCCCATTGAAACTTTTCAAATCCCTCTCAAAATTGTTGAAATTCTCTTGAAGCTTTTAAAATTCTCTCTAGAATTTTCAAAATCCATGGCCACATGTTTACAATTTCACGTCAAAAAATTGCTGAAATTCCAGTTGAAATTTTTTCAAAGTCCCTTAAAAATTTTCCAATTTTTGTCCCAATTCTTCCCATTCCCATTGAAACTTTTCAAATCCCTCTCAAAATTGTTGAAATTCTGTTGAAGCTTTTAAAATTCTCTCTAGAATTTTCAAAATCCACTTCAACATGTTTACAATTTCATGTAAAAAAATGGCTAAAATTCCAGTTGAAATTTTTTCAAAGTCCCTTAAAAATTTCCAATTTTTGTCCCAATTCTTCCCATTCCCATTGAAACTTTTCAAATCCCTCTCAAAATTGTTGAAATTCTCTTGAAGCTTTTAAAATTCTCTCTAGAATTTTCAAAATCCATGTCCACATGTTTACAATTTCACATAAAAAAATGGCTAAAATTCCAGTTGAAATTTTTTCAAAGTCCCTTAAAAATTTTCCAATTTTTGTCCCAATTCTTCCCATTCCCATTGAAACTTTTCAAATCCCTCTCAAAATTGTTGAAATTCTCTTGAAGCTTTTAAAATTCTCTCTAGAATTTTCAAAATCCATGGCCACATGTTTACAATTTCACGTCAAAAAATGGCTAAAATTCCAGTTGAAATTTTTTCAAAGTCCCTTAAAAATTTTCCAATTTTTGTCCCAATTCTTCCCATTCCCATTGAAACTTTTCAAATCCCTCTCAAAAGTGTTGAAATTCTGTTGAAGCTTTTAAAATTCTCTCTAGAATTTTCAAAATCCATGGCCACATGTTTACAATTTCACGTCAAAAAATGGCTAAAATTCCAGTTGAAATTTTTTCAAAGTCCCTTAAAAATTTTCCAATTTTTGTCCCAATTCTTCCCATTCCCATTGAAACTTTTCAAATCCCTCTCAAAATTGTTGAAATTCTCTTGAAGCTTTTAAAATTCTCTCTAGAATTTTCAAAATCCATGGGAACATGTTTACAATTTCACATCAAAAAATGGCTAAAATTCCAGTTGAAATTTTTTCAAAGTCCCTTCAAAATTTTCCAATTTTTGTCCCAATTCTTCCCATTCCCATTGAAACTTTTCAAATCCCTCTCAAAATTGTTGAAATTCTGTTGAAGCTGAAGCTTTAAAATTCTCTCTAGAATTTTCAAAATCCATGTCCACATGTTTACAATTTCACATAAAAAATTGCTAAAATTCCAGTTGAAATTTTTTCAAAGTCCCTTAAAAATTTTCCAATTTTTGTCCCAATTCTTCCCATTCCCATTGAAACTTTTCAAATCCCTCTCAAAATTGTTGAAATTCTCTTGAAGCTTTTAAAATTCTCTCTAGAATTTTCAAAATCCATGTCCACATGTTTACAATTTCACATAAAAAATTGCTAAAATTCCAGTTGAAATTTTTTCAAAGTCCCTTAAAAATTTTCCAATTTTTGTCCCAATTCTTCCCATTCCCATTGAAACTTTTCAAATCCCTCTCAAAATTGTTGAAATTCTCTTGAAGCTTTTAAAATTCTCTCTAGAATTTTCAAAATCCATGGCCACATGTTTACAATTTCACGTCAAAAAATTGCTGAAATTCCAGTTGAAATTTTTTCAAAGTCCCTTAAAAATTTTCCAATTTTTGTCCCAATTCTTCCCATTCCCATTGAAACTTTTCAAATCCCTCTCAAAATTGTTGAAATTCTCTTGAAGCTTTTAAAATTCTCTCTAGAATTTTCAAAATCCATGTCCACATGTTTACAATTTCACGTAACAAAATGGCTAAAATTCCAGTTGAAATTTTTTCAAAGTCCCTTAAAAATTTTCCAATTTTTGTCCCAATTCTTCCCATTCCCATTGAAACTTTTCAAATCCCTCTCAAAATTGTTGAAATTCTGTTGAAGCTTTTAAAATTCTCTCTAGAATTTTCAAAATCCATGGCCACATGTTTTAAATTTCACGTCAAAAAATGGCTAAAATTCCAGTTGAAATTTTTTCAAAGTCCCTTAAAAATTTTCCAATTTTTGTCCCAATTCTTCCCATTCCCATTGAAACTTTTCAAATCCCTCTCAAAATTGTTGAAATTCTGTTGAAGCTTTTAAAATTCTCTCTAGAATTTTCAAAATCCATGTCCACATGTTTACAATTTCACGTCAAAAAATGGCTAAAATTCCAGTTGAAATTTTTTCAAAGTCCCTTAAAAATTTTCCAATTTTTGTCCCAATTCTTCCCATTCCCATTGAAACTTTTCAAATCCCTCTCAAAATTGTTGAAATTCTGTTGAAGCTTTTAAAATTCTCTCTAGAATTTTCAAAATCCATGGCCACATGTTTACAATATCATGTAAAAAAATGGCTAAAATTCCATTTGAAATTTTTTCAAAGTCCCTTAAAAATTTTCCAATTTTTGTCCCAATTCTTCCCATTCCCATTGAAACTTTTCAAATCCCTCTCAAAATTGTTGAAATTCTGTTGAAGCTTTTAAAATTCTCTCTAGAATTTTCAAAATCCACTTCAACATGTTTACAATTTCATGTAAAAAAATGGCTAAAATTCCAGTTGAAATTTTTTCAAAGTCCCTTAAAAATTTTCCAATTTTTGTCCCAATTCTTCCCATTCCCATTGAAACTTTTCAAATCCCTCTCAAAATTGTTGAAATTCTCTTGAAGCTTTTAAAATTCTCTCTAGAATTTTCAAAATCCATGTCCACATGTTTACAATTTCACATAAAAAAATGGCTAAAATTCCAGTTGAAATTTTTTCAAAGTCCCTTAAAAATTTTCCAATTTTTGTCCCAATTCTTCCCATTCCCATTGAAACTTTTCAAATCCCTCTCAAAATTGTTGAAATTCTGTTGAAGCTTTTAAAATTCTCTCTAGAATTTTCAAAATCCATGTCCACATGTTTACAATTTCATGTAAAAAAATGGCTAAAATTCCAGTTGAAATTTTTTCAAAGTCCCTTAAAAATTTTCCAATTTTTGTCCCAATTCTTCCCATTCCCATTGAAACTTTTCAAATCCCTCTCAAAATTGTTGAAATTCTGTTGAAGCTTTTAAAATTCTCTCTAGAATTTTCAAAATCCACTTCAACATGTTTACAATTTCACGTCAAAAAATGGCTAAAATTCCAGTTGAAATTTTTTCAAAGTCCCTGAAAAATTTTCCAATTTTTGTCCCAATTCTTCCCATTCCCATTGAAACTTTTCAAATCCCTCTCAAAAGTGTTGAAATTCTGTTGAAGCTTTTAAAATTCTCTCTAGAATTTTCAAAATCCATGTCCACATGTTTACAATTTCACGTCAAAAAATGGCTAAAATTCCAGTTGAAATTTTTTAAAAGTCCCTTAAAAATTTTCCAATTTTTGTCCCAATTCTTCCCATTCCCATTGAAACTTTTCAAATCCCTCTCAAAATTGTTGAAATTCTGTTGAAGCTTTTAAAATTCTCTCTAGAATTTTCAAAATCCATGTCCACATGTTTACAATTTCATGTAAAAAAATGGCTAAAATTCCAGTTGAAATTTTTTCAAAGTCCCTTAAAAATTTTCCAATTTTTGTCCCAATTCTTCCCATTCCCATTGAAACTTTTCAAATCCCTCTCAAAATTGTTGAAATTCTGTTGAAGCTTTTAAAATTCTCTCTAGAATTTTCAAAATCCATGGCCACATGTTTACAATTTCACGTCAAAAAATGGCTAAAATTCCAGTTGAAATTTTTTCAAAGTCCCTTAAATATTTTCCAATTTTTGTCCCAATTCTTCCCATTCCCATTGAAACTTTTCAAATCCCTCTCAAAATTGTTGAAATTCTCTTGAAGCTTTTAAAATTCTCTCTAGAATTTTCAAAATCCATGTCCACATGTTTACAATTTCACGTCAAAAAATGGCTAAAATTCCAGTTGAAATTTTTCAAAGTCCCTTAAAAATTTTCCAATTTTTGTCCCAATTCTTCCCATTCCCATTGAAACTTTTCAAATCCCTCTCAAAAGTGTTGAAATTCTGTTAAAGCTTTTAAAATTCTCTCTAGAATTTTCAAAATCCATGTCCTCATGTTTACAATTTCACGTCAAAAAATGGCTAAAATTCCAGTTGAAATTTTTTCAAAGTCCCTTAAAAATTTTCCAATTTTTGTCCCAATTCTTCCCATTCCCATTGAAACTTTTCAAATCCCTCTCAAAAGTGTTGAAATTCTGTTGAAGCTTTTAAAATTCTCTCTAGAATTTTCAAAATCCATGGCCACATGTTTACAATTTCACGTAACAAAATGGCTAAAATTCCAGTTGAAATTTTTTCAAAGTCCCTTAAAAATTTTCCAATTTTTGTCCCAATTCTTCCCATTCCCATTGAAACTTTTCAAATCCCTCTCAAAATTGTTGAAATTCTCTTGAAGCTTTTAAAATTCTCTCTAGAATTTTCAAAATCCATGTCCACATGTTTACAATTTCACGTCAAAAAATGGCTAAAATTCCAGTTGAAATTTTTTCAAAGTCCCTTAAAAATTTTCCAATTTTTGTCCCAATTCTTCCCATTCCCATTGAAACTTTTCAAATCCCTCTCAAAATTGTTGAAATTCTCTTGAAGCTTTTAAAATTCTCTCTAGAATTTTCAAAATCCATGGCCACATGTTTACAATTTCACGTCAAAAAATTGCTAAAATTCCAGTTGAAATTTTTTCAAAGTCCCTTAAAAATTTTCCAATTTTTGTCCCAATTCTTCCCATTCCCATTGAAACTTTTCAAATCCCTCTCAAAATTGTTGAAATTCTGTTGAAGCTTTTAAAATTCTCTCTAGAATTTTCAAAATCTATGGCCACATGTTTACAATTTCACATCAAAAAATGGCTAAAATTCCAGTTGAAATTTTTTCAAAGTCCCTTAAAAATTTTCCAATTTTTGTCCCAATTCTTCCCATTCCCATTGAAACTTTTCAAATCCCTCTCAAAAGTGTTGAAATTCTGTTGAAGCTTTTAAAATTCTCTCTAGAATTCTCAAAATCCATGTCCACATGTTTACAATTTCACATAAAAAATTGCTAAAATTCCAGTTGAAATTTTTTCAAAGTCCCTTAAAAATTTTCCAATTTTTGTCCCAATTCTTCCCATTCCCATTGAAACTTTTCAAATCCCTCTCAAAATTGTTGAAATTCTCTTGAAGCTTTTAAAATTCTCTCTAGAATTTTCAAAATCCATGTCCACATGTTTACAATTTCACATCAAAAAATGGCTAAAATTCCAGTTGAAATTTTTTCAAAGTCCCTTAAAAATTTTCCAATTTTTGTCCCAATTCTTCCCATTCCCATTGAAACTTTTCAAATCCCTCTCCAAATTGTTGAAATTCTCTTGAAGCTTTTAAAATTCTCTCTAGAATTTTCAAAATCCATGTCCACATATTTACAATTTCACGTCAAAAAATGGCTAAAATTCCAGTTGAATTTTTTTCAAAGTCCCTTAAAAATTTTCCAATTTTTGTCCCAATTCTTCCCATTCCCGTTGAAACTTTTCAAATCCCTCTCAAAATTGTTGAAAGTATTTTAAAGCTTTTAAAATTCTCTCTAGAATTTTCAAAATCCATGTCCACATGTTTACAATTTCACGTCAAAAAATGGCTAAAATTCCAGTTGAAATTTTTTCAAAGTCCCTTAAAAATTTTCCCATTTTTGTCCCAATTCTTCCCATTCCCATTGAAACTTTTCAAATCCCTCTCAAAATTGTTGAAATTCTCTTGAAGCTTTCAAAATTCTCTCTAGAATTTTCAAAATCCATGGCCACATGTTTACAATTTCACTTAAAAAAATTGCTAAAATTCCAGTTGAAATTTTTTCAAAGTCCCTTAAAAATTTTCCAATTTTTGTCCCAATTCTTCCCATTCCCATTGAAACTTTTCAAATCCCTCTCCAAATTGTTGAAATTCTCTTGAAGCTTTTAAAATTCTCTCTAGAATTTTCAAAATCCATGGCCACATGTTTACAATTGCACGTCAAAAAATGGCTAAAATTCCAGTTGAAATTTTTTCAAAGTCCCTTAAAAATTTTCCAATTTTTGTCCCAATTCTTCCCATTCCCATTGAAACTTTTCAAATCCCTCTCAAAATTGTTGAAATTCTCTTGAAGCTTTTAAAATTCTCTCTAGAATTTTCAAAATCCATGTCCACATGTTTACAATTTCACGTCAAAAAATTGCTAAAATTCCAGTTGAAATTTTTTCAAAGTCCCTTAAAAATTTTCCAATTTTTGTCCCAATTCTTCCCATTCCCATTGAAACTTTTCAAATCCCTCTCAAAATTGTTGAAATTCTCTTGAAGCTTTTAAAATTCTCTCTAGAATTTTCAAAATCCATGGCCACATGTTTACAATTTCACGTCAAAAAATGGCTAAAATTCCAGTTGAAATTTTTTCAAAGTCCCTTAAAAATTTTCCAATTTTTGTCCCAATTCTTCCCATTCCCATTGAAACTTTTCAAATCCCTCTCAAAATTGTTGAAATTCTCTTGAAGCTTTTAAAATTCTCTCTAGAATTTTCAAAATCCATGTCCACATGTTTACAATTTCACATAAAAAATTGCTAAAATTCCAGTTGAAATTTTTTCAAAGTCCCTTAAAAATTTTCCAATTTTTGTCCCAATTCTTCCCATTCCCATTGAAACTTTTCAAATCCCTCTCCAAATTGTTGAAATTCTCTTGAAGCTTTTAAAATTCTCTCTAGAATTTTCAAAATCCATGTCCACATGTTTACAATTTCACGTCAAAAAATGGCTAAAATTCCAGTTGAAATTTTTTCAAAGTCCCTTAAAAATTTTCCAATTTTTGTCCCAATTCTTCCCATTCCCATTGAAACTTTTCAAATCCCTCTCAAAATTGTTGAAATTCTCTTGAAGCTTTTAAAATTCTCTCTAGAATTTTCAAAATCCATGTCCACATGTTTACAATTTCACGTCAAAAAATTGCTAAAATTCCAGTTGAAATTTTTTCAAAGTCCCTTAAAAATTTTCCAATTTTTGTCCCAATTCTTCCCATTCCCATTGAAACTTTTCAAATCCCTCTCAAAATTGTTGAAATTCTGTTGAAGCTTTTAAAATTCTCTCTAGAATTTTCAAAATCTATGGCCACATGTTTACAATTTCACATCAAAAAATGGCTAAAATTCCAGTTGAAATTTTTTCAAAGTCCCTTAAAAATTTTCCAATTTTTGTCCCAATTCTTCCCATTCCCATTGAAACTTTTCAAATCCCTCTCAAAAGTGTTGAAATTCTGTTGAAGCTTTTAAAATTCTCTCTAGAATTCTCAAAATCCATGTCCACATGTTTACAATTTCACATAAAAAATTGCTAAAATTCCAGTTGAAATTTTTTCAAAGTCCCTTAAAAATTTTCCAATTTTTGTCCCAATTCTTCCCATTCCCATTGAAACTTTTCAAATCCCTCTCAAAATTGTTGAAATTCTCTTGAAGCTTTTAAAATTCTCTCTAGAATTTTCAAAATCCATGTCCACATGTTTACAATTTCACATCAAAAAATGGCTAAAATTCCAGTTGAAATTTTTTCAAAGTCCCTTAAAAATTTTCCAATTTTTGTCCCAATTCTTCCCATTCCCATTGAAACTTTTCAAATCCCTCTCAAAAGTGTTGAAATTCTGTTGAAGCTTTTAAAATTCTCTCTAGAATTTTCAAAATCCATGTCCACATGTTTACAATTTCACGTCAAAAAATGGCTAAAATTCCAGTTGAATTTTTTTCAAAGTCCCTTAAAAATTTTCCAATTTTTGTCCCAATTCTTCCCATTCCCATTGAAACTTTTCAAATCCCTCTCAAAATTGTTGAAATTCTCTTGAAGCTTTTAAAATTCTCTCTAGAATTTTCAAAATCCATGGCCACATGTTTACAATTTCACGTAACAAAATGGCTAAAATTCCAGTTGAAATTTTTTCAAAGTCCCTTAAAAATTTTCCAATTTTTGTCCCAATTCTTCCCATTCCCGTTGAAACTTTTCAAATCCCTCTCAAAATTGTTGAAAGTATTTTAAAGCTTTTAAAATTCTCTCTAGAATTTTCAAAATCCATGTCCACATGTTTACAATTTCACGTCAAAAAATGGCTAAAATTCCAGTTGAAATTTTTTCAAAGTCCCTTAAAAATTTTCCCATTTTTGTCCCAATTCTTCCCATTCCCATTGAAACTTTTCAAATCCCTCTCAAAATTGTTGAAATTCTCTTGAAGCTTTTAAAATTCTCTCTAGAATTTTCAAAATCCATGGCCACATGTTTACAATTTCACTTAAAAAAATTGCTAAAATTCCAGTTGAAATTTTTTCAAAGTCCCTTAAAAATTTTCCAATTTTTGTCCCAATTCTTCCCATTCCCATTGAAACTTTTCAAATCCCTCTCAAAATTGTTGAAATTCTCTTGAAGCTTTTAAAATTCTCTCTAGAATTTTCAAAATCCATGGCCACATGTTTACAATTTCACGTCAAAAAATGGCTAAAATTCCAGTTGAAATTTTTTCAAAGTCCCTTAAAAATTTTCCAATTTTTGTCCCAATTCTTCCCATTCCCATTGAAACTTTTCAAATCCCTCTCAAAATTGTTGAAATTCTCTTGAAGCTTTTAAAATTCTCTCTAGAATTTTCAAAATCCATGTCCACATGTTTACAATTTCACGTCAAAAAATTGCTAAAATTCCAGTTGAAATTTTTTCAAAGTCCCTTAAAAATTTTCCAATTTTTGTCCCAATTCTTCCCATTCCCATTGAAACTTTTCAAATCCCTCTCAAAATTGTTGAAATTCTCTTGAAGCTTTTAAAATTCTCTCTAGAATTTTCAAAATCCATGGCCACATGTTTACAATTTCACGTCAAAAAATGGCTAAAATTCCAGTTGAAATTTTTTCAAAGTCCCTTAAAAATTTTCCAATTTTTGTCCCAATTCTTCCCATTCCCATTGAAACTTTTCAAATCCCTCTCAAAATTGTTGAAATTCTCTTGAAGCTTTTAAAATTCTCTCTAGAATTTTCAAAATCCATGTCCACATGTTTACAATTTCACATAAAAAATTGCTAAAATTCCAGTTGAAATTTTTTCAAAGTCCCTTAAAAATTTTCCAATTTTTGTCCCAATTCTTCCCATTCCCATTGAAACTTTTCAAATCCCTCTCAAAATTGTTGAAATTCTCTTGAAGCTTTTAAAATTCTCTCTAGAATTTTCAAAATCCATGGCCACATGTTTACAATTTCACGTCAAAAAATGGCTAAAATTCCAGTTGAAATTTTTTCAAAGTCCCTTAAAAATTTTCCAATTTTTGTCCCAATTCTTCCCATTCCCATTGAAACTTTTCAAATCCCTCTCAAAATTGTTGAAATTCTCTTGAAGCTTTTAAAATTCTCTCTAGAATTTTCAAAATCCATGTCCACATGTTTACAATTTCACGTCAAAAAATGGCTAAAATTCCAGTTGAAATTTTTTCAAAGTCCCTTAAAAATTTTCCAATTTTTGTCCCAATTCTTCCCATTCCCATTGAAACTTTTCAAATCCCTCTCAAAATTGTTGAAATTCTGTTGAAGCTTTAAAAATTCTCTCTAGAATTTTCAAAATCCATGGCCACATGTTTACAATTTCACGTCAAAAAATGGCTAAAATTCCAGTTGAAATATTTTCAAAGTCCCTTAAAAATTTTCCAATTTTTGTCCCAATTCTTCCCATTCCCATTGAAACTTTTCAAATCCCTCTCAAAATTGTTGAAATTCTGTTGAAGCTTTTAAAATTCTCTCTAGAATTTTCAAAATCCATGTCCACATGTTCACAATTTCACATAAAAAATTGCTAAAATTCCAGTTGAAATTTTTTCAAAGTCCCTTAAAAATTTTCCAATTTTTGTCCCAATTCTTCCCATTCCCATTGAAACTTTTCAAATCCCTCTCAAAATTGTTGAAATTCTCTTGAAGCTTTTAAAATTCTCTCTAGAATTTTCAAAATCCATGTCCACATGTTTACAATTTCACGTCAAAAAATTGCTAAAATTCCAGTTGAAATTTTTTCAAAGTCCCTTAAAAATTTTCCAATTTTTGTCCCAATTCTTCCCATTCCCATTGAAACTTTTCAAATCCCTCTCAAAATTGTTGAAATTCTGTTGAAGCTTTTAAAATTCTCTCTAGAATTTTCAAAATTCACTTCAACATGTTTACAATTTCACGTCAAAAAATTGCTAAAATTCCAGTTGAAATTTTTTCAAAGTCCCTTAAAAATTTTCCAATTTTTGTCCCAATTCTTCCCATTCCCATTGAAACTTTTCAAATCCCTCTCAAAATTGTTGAAATTCTGTTGAAGCTTTTAAAATTCTCTCTAGAATTTTCAAAATCCATGGCCACATGTTTACAATTTCACATAAAAAAATTGCTAAAATTCCAGTTGAAATTTTTTCAAAGTCCCTTAAAAATTTTCCAATTTTTGTCCCAATTCTTCCCATTCCCATTGAAACTTTTCAAATCCCTCTCAAAATTGTTGAAATTCTGTTGAAGCTTTTAAAATTCTCTCTAGAATTTTCAAAATCCATGGCCACATGTTTACAATTTCATGTAAAAAAATGGCTAAAATTCCAGTTGAAATTTTTTCAAAGTCCCTTAAAAATTTTCCAATTTTTGTCCCAATTCTTCCCATTCCCATTGAAACTTTTCAAATCCCTCTCAAAATTGTTGAAATTCTCTTGAAGCTTTTAAAATTCTCTCTAGAATTTTCAAAATCCACTTCAACATGTTTACAATTTCACATAAAAAAATTGCTAAAATTCCAGTTGAAATTTTTTCAAAGTCCCTTAAAAATTTTCCAATTTTTGTCCCAATTCTTCCCATTCCCATTGAAACTTTTCAAATCCCTCTCAAAATTATAGAAATTCTGTTGAAGCTTTTAAAATTCTCTCTAGAATTTTCAAAATCCATGTCCACATGTTTACAATTTCACATAAAAAAATTGCTAAAATTCCAGTTGAAATTTTTTCAAAGTCCCTTAAAAATTTTCCAATTTTTGTCCCAATTCTTCCCATTCCCATTGAAACTTTTCAAATCCCTCTCAAAATTGTTGAAATTCTCTTGAAGCTTTTAAAATTCTCTCTAGAATTTTCAAAATCCATGTCCACATGTTTACAATTTCACGTCAAAAAATGGCTAAAATTCCAGTTGAAATTTTTTCAAAGTCCCTTAAAAATTTTCCAATTTTTGTCCCAATTCTTCCCATTCCCATTGAAACTTTTCAAATCCCTCTCAAAATTGTTGAAATTCTCTTGAAGCTTTTAAAATTCTCTCTAGAATTTTCAAAATCCATGGCCACATGTTTACAATTTCACATCAAAAAATGGCTAAAATTCCAGTTGAAATTTTTTCAAAGTCCCTTAAAAATTTTCCAATTTTTGTCCCAATTCTTCCCATTCCCATTGAAACTTTTCAAATCCCTCTCAAAAGTGTTGAAATTCTGTTGAAGCTTTTAAAATTCTCTCTAGAATTTTCAAAATCCACTTCAACATGTTTACAATTTCATGTCAAAAATTGCTAAAATTCCAGTTGAAATTTTTTCAAAGTCCCTTAAAAATTTTCCAATTTTTGTCCCAATTCTTCCCATTCCCATTGAAACTTTTCAAATCCCTCTCAAAATTGTTGAAATTCTCTTGAAGCTTTTAAAATTCTCTCTAGAATTTTCAAAATCCATGTCCTCATGTTTACAATTTCACGTCAAAAAATGGCTAAAATTCCAGTTGAAATTTTTTCAAAGTCCCTTAAAAATTTTCCAATTTTTGTCCCAATTCTTCCCATTCCCATTGAAACTTTTCAAATCCCTCTCAAAATTGTTGAAATTCTCTTGAAGCTTTTAAAATTCTCTCTAGAATTTTCAAAATCCATGTCCACATGTTTACAATTTCACTTAAAAAAATGGCTAAAATTCCAGTTGAAATTTTTTCAAAGTCCCTTAAAAATTTTCCAATTTTTGTCCCAATTCTTCCCATTCCCATTGAAACTTTTCAAATCCCTCTCAAAATTGTTGAAATTCTCTTGAAGCTTTTAAAATTCTCTCTAGAATTTTCAAAATCCATGGCCACATGTTTACAATTTCATGTCAAAAAATGGCTAAAATTCCAGTTGAAATTTTTTCAAAGTCCCTTAAAAATTTTCCAATTTTTGTCCCAATTCTTCCCATTCCCATTGAAACTTTTCAAATCCCTCTCAAAATTGTTGAAATTCTGTTGAAGCTTTTAAAATTCTCTCTAGAATTTTCAAAATCCATGGCCACATGTTTACAATTTCACATCAAAAAATGGCTAAAATTCCAGTTGAAATTTTTTCAAAGTCCCTTAAAAATTTTCCAATTTTTGTCCCAATTCTTCCCATTCCCATTGAAACTTTTCAAATCCCTCTCAAAATTGTTGAAATTCTGTTGAAGCTTTTAAAATTCTCTCTAGAATTTTCAAAATCCATGGCCACATGTTTACAATTTCACATCAAAAAATGGCTAAAATTCCATTTGAAATTTTTTCAAAGTCCCTTAAAAATTTTCCAATTTTTGTCCCAATTCTTCCCATTCCCATTGAAACTTTTCAAATCCCTCTCAAAATTGTTGAAATTCTCTTGAAGCTTTTAAAATTCTCTCTAGAATTTTCAAAATCCATGTCCACATGTTTACAATTTCACATAAAAAATTGCTAAAATTCCAGTTGAAATTTTTTCAAAGTCCCTTAAAAATTTTCCAATTTTTGTCCCAATTCTTCCCATTCCCATTGAAACTTTTCAAATCCCTCTCAAAATTGTTGAAATTCTCTTGAAGCTTTTAAAATTCTCTCTAGAATTTTCAAAATCCATGTCCACATGTTTACAATTTCACGTCAAAAAATGGCTAAAATTCCAGTTGAAATTTTTTCAAAGTCCCTTAAAAATTTTCCAATTTTTGTCCCAATTCTTCCCATTCCCATTGAAACTTTTCAAATCCCTCTCAAAATTGTTGAAATTCTCTTGAAGCTTTTAAAATTCTCTCTAGAATTTTCAAAATCCACTTCAACATGTTTACAATTTCACATAAAAAAATTGCTAAAATTCCAGTTGAAATTTTTTCAAAGTCCCTTAAAAATTTTCCAATTTTTGTCCCAATTCTTCCCATTCCCATTGAAACTTTTCAAATCCCTCTCAAAATTGTTGAAATTCTCTTGAAGCTTTTAAAATTCTCTCTAGAATTTTCAAAATCCATGTCCACATGTTTACAATTTCACGTCAAAAAATGGCTAAAATTCCAGTTGAAATTTTTTCAAAGTCCCTTAAAAATTTTCCAATTTTTGTCCCAATTCTTCCCATTCCCATTGAAACTTTTCAAATCCCTCTCAAAATTGTTGAAATTCTCTTGAAGCTTTTAAAATTCTCTCTAGAATTTTCAAAATCCATGGCCACATGTTTACAATTTCACATCAAAAAATGGCTAAAATTCCAGTTGAAATTTTTTCAAAGTCCCTTAAAAATTTTCCAATTTTTGTCCCAATTCTTCCCATTCCCATTGAAACTTTTCAAATCCCTCTCAAAAGTGTTGAAATTCTGTTGAAGCTTTTAAAATTCTCTCTAGAATTTTCAAAATCCATGGCCACATGTTTACAATTTCACATCAAAAAATGGCTAAAATTCCAGTTGAAATTTTTTCAAAGTCCCTTAAAAATTTTCCAATTTTTGTCCCAATTCTTCCCATTCCCATTGAAACTTTTCAAATCCCTCTCAAAAGTGTTGAAATTCTGTTGAAGCTTTTAAAATTCTCTCTAGAATTTTCAAAATCCACTTCAACATGTTTACAATTTCATGTCAAAAATTGCTAAAATTCCAGTTGAAATTTTTTCAAAGTCCCTTAAAAATTTTCCAATTTTTGTCCCAATTCTTCCCATTCCCATTGAAACTTTTCAAATCCCTCTCAAAATTGTTGAAATTCTCTTGAAGCTTTTAAAATTCTCTCTAGAATTTTCAAAATCCATGTCCTCATGTTTACAATTTCACGTCAAAAAATGGCTAAAATTCCAGTTGAAATTTTTTCAAAGTCCCTTAAAAATTTTCCAATTTTTGTCCCAATTCTTCCCATTCCCATTGAAACTTTTCAAATCCCTCTCAAAATTGTTGAAATTCTCTTGAAGCTTTTAAAATTCTCTCTAGAATTTTCAAAATCCATGTCCACATGTTTACAATTTCACTTAAAAAAATGGCTAAAATTCCAGTTGAAATTTTTTCAAAGTCCCTTAAAAATTTTCCAATTTTTGTCCCAATTCTTCCCATTCCCATTGAAACTTTTCAAATCCCTCTCAAAATTGTTGAAATTCTCTTGAAGCTTTTAAAATTCTCTCTAGAATTTTCAAAATCCATGGCCACATGTTTACAATTTCATGTCAAAAAATGGTTAAAATTCCAGTTGAAATTTTTTCAAAGTCCCTTAAAAATTTTCCAATTTTTGTCCCAATTCTTCCCATTCCCATTGAAACTTTTCAAATCCCTCTCAAAATTGTTGAAATTCTGTTGAAGCTTTTAAAATTCTCTCTAGAATTTTCAAAATCCATGGCCACATGTTTACAATTTCACATCAAAAAATGGCTAAAATTCCAGTTGAAATTTTTTCAAAGTCCCTTAAAAATTTTCCAATTTTTGTCCCAATTCTTCCCATTCCCATTGAAACTTTTCAAATCCCTCTCAAAATTGTTGAAATTCTGTTGAAGCTTTTAAAATTCTCTCTAGAATTTTCAAAATCCATGGCCACATGTTTACAATTTCACATCAAAAAATGGCTAAAATTCCATTTGAAATTTTTTCAAAGTCCCTTAAAAATTTTCCAATTTTTGTCCCAATTCTTCCCATTCCCATTGAAACTTTTCAAATCCCTCTCAAAATTGTTGAAATTCTCTTGAAGCTTTTAAAATTCTCTCTAGAATTTTCAAAATCCATGTCCACATGTTTACAATTTCACATAAAAAATTGCTAAAATTCCAGTTGAAATTTTTTCAAAGTCCCTTAAAAATTTTCCAATTTTTGTCCCAATTCTTCCCATTCCCATTGAAACTTTTCAAATCCCTCTCAAAATTGTTGAAATTCTCTTGAAGCTTTTAAAATTCTCTCTAGAATTTTCAAAATCCATGTCCACATGTTTACAATTTCACGTCAAAAAATGGCTAAAATTCCAGTTGAAATTTTTTCAAAGTCCCTTAAAAATTTTCCAATTTTTGTCCCAATTCTTCCCATTCCCATTGAAACTTTTCAAATCCCTCTCAAAATTGTTGAAATTCTCTTGAAGCTTTTAAAATTCTCTCTAGAATTTTCAAAATCCACTTCAACATGTTTACAATTTCACATAAAAAAATTGCTAAAATTCCAGTTGAAATTTTTTCAAAGTCCCTTAAAAATTTTCCAATTTTTGTCCCAATTCTTCCCATTCCCATTGAAACTTTTCAAATCCCTCTCAAAATTGTTGAAATTCTCTTGAAGCTTTTAAAATTCTCTCTAGAATTTTCAAAATCCATGTCCACATGTTTACAATTTCACGTCAAAAAATGGCTAAAATTCCAGTTGAAATTTTTTCAAAGTCCCTTAAAAATTTTCCAATTTTTGTCCCAATTCTTCCCATTCCCATTGAAACTTTTCAAATCCCTCTCAAAATTGTTGAAATTCTCTTGAAGCTTTTAAAATTCTCTCTAGAATTTTCAAAATCCATGGCCACATGTTTACAATTTCACATCAAAAAATGGCTAAAATTCCAGTTGAAATTTTTTCAAAGTCCCTTAAAAATTTTCCAATTTTTGTCCCAATTCTTCCCATTCCCATTGAAACTTTTCAAATCCCTCTCAAAAGTGTTGAAATTCTGTTGAAGCTTTTAAAATTCTCTCTAGAATTTTCAAAATCCACTTCAACATGTTTACAATTTCATGTCAAAAAATTGCTAAAATTCCAGTTGAAATTTTTTCAAAGTCCCTTAAAAATTTTCCAATTTTTGTCCCAATTCTTCCCATTCCCATTGAAACTTTTCAAATCCCTCTCAAAATTGTTGAAATTCTCTTGAAGCTTTTAAAATTCTCTCTAGAATTTTCAAAATCCATGTCCTCATGTTTACAATTTCACGTCAAAAAATGGCTAAA
The DNA here is from genome assembly GCF_964273445.1 of Streptopelia decaocto. Classification (NCBI taxonomy): domain Eukaryota; kingdom Metazoa; phylum Chordata; class Aves; order Columbiformes; family Columbidae; genus Streptopelia; species Streptopelia decaocto. The sequence continues at coordinate 17,467 of NW_028115723.1, forward strand.
ATTCCAGTTGAAATTTTTTCAAAGTCCCTTAAAAATTTTCCAATTTTTGTCCCAATTCTTCCCATTCCCATTGAAACTTTTCAAATCCCTCTCAAAATTGTTGAAATTCTCTTGAAGCTTTTAAAATTCTCTCTAGAATTTTCAAAATCCATGTCCACATGTTTACAATTTCACGTAAAAAAATGGCTAAAATTCCAGTTGAAATTTTTTCAAAGTCCCTTAAAAATTTTCCAATTTTTGTCCCAATTCTTCCCATTCCCATTGAAACTTTTCAAATCCCTCTCAAAATTGTTGAAATTCTCTTGAAGCTTTTAAAATTCTCTCTAGAATTTTCAAAATCCATGGCCACATGTTTACAATTTCATGTCAAAAAATGGCTAAAATTCCAGTTGAAATTTTTTCAAAGTCCCTGAAAAATTTTCCAATTTTTGTCCCAATTCTTCCCATTCCCATTGAAACTTTTCAAATCCCTCTCAAAATTGTTGAAATTCTGTTGAAGCTTTTAAAATTCTCTCTAGAATTTTCAAAATCCATGGCCACATGTTTACAATTTCACATCAAAAAATGGCTAAAATTCCAGTTGAAATTTTTTCAAAGTCCCTTAAAAATTTTCCAATTTTTGTCCCAATTCTTCCCATTCCCATTGAAACTTTTCAAATCCCTCTCAAAATTGTTGAAATTCTGTTGAAGCTTTTAAAATTCTCTCTAGAATTTTCAAAATCCATGGCCACATGTTTACAATTTCACATCAAAAAATGGCTAAAATTCCATTTGAAATTTTTCAAAGTCCCTTAAAAATTTTCCAATTTTTGTCCCAATTCTTCCCATTCCCATTGAAACTTTTCAAATCCCTCTCAAAATTGTTGAAATTCTCTTGAAGCTTTTAAAATTCTCTCTAGAATTTTCAAAATCCATGTCCACATGTTTACAATTTCACATAAAAAATTGCTAAAATTCCAGTTGAAATTTTTTCAAAGTCCCTTAAAAATTTTCCAATTTTTGTCCCAATTCTTCCCATTCCCATTGAAACTTTTCAAATCCCTCTCAAAATTGTTGAAATTCTGTTGAAGCTTTTAAAATTCTCTCTAGAATTTTCAAAATCCATGTCCACATGTTTACAATTTCACGTCAAAAAATGGCTAAAATTCCAGTTGAAATTTTTTCAAAGTCCCTTAAAAATTTTCCTATTTTTGTCCCAATTCTTCCCATTCCCATTGAAACTTTTCAAATCCCTCTCAAAATTGTTGAAATTCTGTTGAAGCTTTTAAAATTCTCTCTAGAATTTTCAAAATCCATGGCCACATGTTTACAATTTCATGTCAAAAAATGGCTAAAATTCCAGTTGAAATTTTTTCAAAGTCCCTTCAAAATTTTCCAATTTTTGTCCCAATTCTTCCCATTCCCATTGAAACTTTTCAAATCCCTCTCAAAATTGTTGAAATTCTGTTGAAGCTTTTAAAATTCTCTCTAGAATTTTCAAAATCCATGTCCACATGTTTACAATTTCACGTCAAAAAATGGCTAAAATTCCAGTTGAAATTTTTTCAAAGTCCCTTAAAAATTTTCCAATTTTTGTCCCAATTCTTCCCATTCCCATTGAAACTTTTCAAATCCCTCTCAAAATTGTTGAAATTCTGTTGAAGCTTTTAAAATTCTCTCTAGAATTTTCAAAATCCATGGCCACATGTTTACAATTTCACATCAAAAAATGGCTAAAATTCCAGTTGAAATTTTTTCAAAGTCCCTTAAAAATTTTCCAATTTTTGTCCCAATTCTTCCCATTCCCATTGAAACTTTTCAAATCCCTCTCAAAATTGTTGAAATTCTCTTGAAGCTTTTAAAATTCTCTCTAGAATTTTCAAAATTCACTTCAACATGTTTACAATTTCACATAAAAGATTGCTAAAATTCCAGTTGAAATTTTTTCAAAGTCCCTTAAAAATTTTCCAATTTTTGTCCCAATTCTTCCCATTCCCATTGAAACTTTTCAAATCCCTCTCAAAATTGTTGAAATTCTCTTGAAGCTTTTAAAATTCTCTCTAGAATTTTCAAAATCCATGGCCACATGTTTACAATTTCACATCAAAAAATGGCTAAAATTCCAGTTGAAATATTTTCAAAGTCCCTTAAAAATTTTCCAATTTTTGTCCCAATTCTTCCCATTCCCATTGAAACTTTTCAAATCCCTCTCAAAAGTGTTGAAATTCTGTTGAAGCTTTTAAAATTCTCTCTAGAATTTTCAAAATCCACTTCAATATGTTTACAATTTCACGTCAAAAAATGGCTAAAATTCCAGTTGAAATTTTTTCAAAGTCCCTTAAAAATTTTCCAATTTTTGTCCCAATTCTTCCCATTCCCATTGAAACTTTTCAAATCCCTCTCAAAATTGTTGAAATTCTCTTGAAGCTTTTCAAATTCTCTCTAGAATTTTCAAAATCCATGGCCACATGTTTACAATTTCACGTCAAAAAATGGCTAAAATTCCAGTTGAAATTTTTTCAAAGTCCCTTAAAAATTTTCCAATTTTTGTCCCAATTCTTCCCATTCCCATTGAAACTTTTCAAATCCCTCTCAAAATTGTTGAAATTCTGTTGAAGCTTTTAAAATTCTCTCTAGAATTTTCAAAATCCATGGCCACATGTTTACAATTTCACATCAAAAAATGGCTAAAATTCCAGTTGAAATTTTTTCAAAGTCCCTTAAAAATTTTCCAATTTTTGTCCCAATTCTTCCCATTCCCATTGAAACTTTTCAAATCCCTCTCAAAATTGTTGAAATTCTGTTGAAGCTTTTAAAATTCTCTCTAGAATTTTCAAAATCCATGTCCACATGTTTACAATTTCACGTCAAAAAATGGCTAAAATTCCAGTTGAAATTTTTTCAAAGTCCCTTAAAAATTTTCCAATTTTTGTCCCAATTCTTCCCATTCCCATTGAAACTTTTCAAATCCCTCTCAAAATTGTTGAAATTCTGTTGAAGCTTTTAAAATTCTCTCTAGAATTTTCAAAATCCATGGCCACATGTTTACAATTTCACATCAAAAAATGGCTAAAATTCCAGTTGAAATTTTTTCAAAGTCCCTTAAAAATTTTCCAATTTTTGTCCCAATTCTTCCCATTCCCATTGAAACTTTTCAAATCCCTCTCAAAATTGTTGAAATTCTCTTGAAGCTTTTAAAATTCTCTCTAGAATTTTCAAAATTCACTTCAACATGTTTACAATTTCACATAAAAGATTGCTAAAATTCCAGTTGAAATTTTTTCAAAGTCCCTTAAAAATTTTCCAATTTTTGTCCCAATTCTTCCCATTCCCATTGAAACTTTTCAAATCCCTCTCAAAATTGTTGAAATTCTCTTGAAGCTTTTAAAATTCTCTCTAGAATTTTCAAAATCCATGGCCACATGTTTACAATTTCACATCAAAAAATGGCTAAAATTCCAGTTGAAATATTTTCAAAGTCCCTTAAAAATTTTCCAATTTTTGTCCCAATTCTTCCCATTCCCATTGAAACTTTTCAAATCCCTCTCAAAAGTGTTGAAATTCTGTTGAAGCTTTTAAAATTCTCTCTAGAATTTTCAAAATCCACTTCAATATGTTTACAATTTCACGTCAAAAAATGGCTAAAATTCCAGTTGAAATTTTTTCAAAGTCCCTTAAAAATTTTCCAATTTTTGTCCCAATTCTTCCCATTCCCATTGAAACTTTTCAAATCCCTCTCAAAATTGTTGAAATTCTCTTGAAGCTTTTCAAATTCTCTCTAGAATTTTCAAAATCCATGGCCACATGTTTACAATTTCACGTCAAAAAATGGCTAAAATTCCAGTTGAAATTTTTTCAAAGTCCCTTAAAAATTTTCCAATTTTTGTCCCAATTCTTCCCATTCCCATTGAAACTTTTCAAATCCCTCTCAAAATTGTTGAAATTCTGTTGAAGCTTTTAAAATTCTCTCTAGAATTTTCAAAATCCATGGCCACATGTTTACAATTTCACATCAAAAAATGGCTAAAATTCCAGTTGAAATTTTTTCAAAGTCCCTTAAAAATTTTCCAATTTTTGTCCCAATTCTTCCCATTCCCATTGAAACTTTTCAAATCCCTCTCCAAATTGTTGAAATTCTCTTGAAGCTTTTAAAATTCTCTCTAGAATTTTCAAAATCCATGTCCACATGTTTACAATTTCACGTCAAAAAATGGCTAAAATTCCAGTTGAAATTTTTTCAAAGTCCCTTAAAAATTTTCCAATTTTTGTCCCAATTCTTCCCATTCCCATTGAAACTTTTCAAATCCCTCTCAAAATTGTTGAAATTCTGTTGAAGCTTTTAAAATTCTCTCTAGAATTTTCAAAATCCATGTCCACATGTTTACAATTTCACGTCAAAAAATGGCTAAAATTCCAGTTGAAATTTTTTCAAAGTCCCTTAAAAATTTTCCAATTTTTGTCCCAATTCTTCCCATTCCCATTGAAACTTTTCAAATCCCTCTCAAAATTGTTGAAATTCTGTTGAAGCTTTTAAAATTCTCTCTAGAATTTTCAAAATCCATGGCCACATGTTTACAATTTCACGTCAAAAAATTGCTAAAATTCCAGTTGAAATTTTTTCAAAGTCCCTTAAAAATTTTCCAATTTTTGTCCCAATTCTTCCCATTCCCATTGAAACTTTTCAAATCCCTCTCAAAATTGTTGAAATTCTCTTGAAGCTTTTAAAATTCTCTCTAGAATTTTCAAAATCCATGGCCACATGTTTACAATTTCACGTCAAAAAATTGCTAAAATTCCAGTTGAAATTTTTTCAAAGTCCCTTAAAAATTTTCCAATTTTTGTCCCAATTCTTCCCATTCCCATTGAAACTTTTCAAATCCCTCTCAAAATTGTTGAAATTCTGTTGAAGCTTTTAAAATTCTCTCTAGAATTTTCAAAATCCATGTCCACATGTTTACAATTTCACGTCAAAAAATGGCTAAAATTCCAGTTGAAATTTTTTCAAAGTCCCTTAAAAATTTTCCAATTTTTGTCCCAATTCTTCCCATTCCCATTGAAACTTTTCAAATCCCTCTCAAAATTGTTGAAATTCTGTTGAAGCTTTTAAAATTCTCTCTAGAATTTTCAAAATCCATGGCCACATGTTTACAATTTCACGTCAAAAAATGGCTAAAATTCCAGTTGAAATTTTTTCAAAGTCCCTTAAAAATTTTCCAATTTTTGTCCCAATTCTTCCCATTCCCATTGAAACTTTTCAAATCCCTCTCAAAATTGTTGAAATTCTCTTGAAGCTTTTAAAATTCTCTCTAGAATTTTCAAAATCCATGGCCACATGTTTACAATTTCACGTAACAAAATGGCTAAAATTCCAGTTGAAATTTTTTCAAAGTCCCTTAAAAATTTTCCAATTTTTGTCCCAATTCTTCCCATTCCCATTGAAACTTTTCAAATCCCTCTCAAAATTGTTGAAATTCTGTTGAAGCTTTTAAAATTCTCTCTAGAATTTTCAAAATCCATGTCCACATGTTTACAATTTCACGTCAAAAAATGGCTAAAATTCCAGTTGAAATTTTTTCAAAGTCCCTTAAAAATTTTCCAATTTTTGTCCCAATTCTTCCCATTCCCATTGAAACTTTTCAAATCCCTCTCCAAATTGTTGAAATTCTGTTGAAGCTTTTAAAATTCTCTCTAGAATTTTCAAAATCCATGGCCACATGTTTACAATTTCACATCAAAAAATGGCTAAAATTCCAGTTGAAATATTTTCAAAGTCCCTTAAAAATTTTCCAATTTTTGTCCCAATTCTTCCCATTCCCATTGAAACTTTTCAAATCCCTCTCAAAAGTGTTGAAATTCTGTTGAAGCTTTTAAAATTCTCTCTAGAATTTTCAAAATCCACTTCAACATGTTTACAATTTCACGTCAAAAAATTGCTAACATTCCAGTTGAAATTTTTTCAAAGTCCCTTAAAAATTTTCCAATTTTTGTCCCAATTCTTCCCATTCCCATTGAAACTTTTCAAATCCCTCTCAAAATTGTTGAAATTCTCTTGAAGCTTTTCAAATTCTCTCTAGAATTTTCAAAATCCATGGCCACATGTTTACAATTTCACGTCAAAAAATTGCTAAAATTCCAGTTGAAATTTTTTCAAAGTCCCTTAAAAATTTTCCAATTTTTGTCCCAATTCTTCCCATTCCCATTGAAACTTTTCAAATCCCTCTCCAAATTGTTGAAATTCTGTTGAAGCTTTTAAAATTCTCTCTAGAATTTTCAAAATCCATGGCCACATGTTTACAATTTCACATCAAAAAATGGCTAAAATTCCAGTTGAAATTTTTTCAAAGTCCCTTAAAAATTTTCCAATTTTTGTCCCAATTCTTCCCATTCCCATTGAAACTTTTCAAATCCCTCTCAAAATTGTTGAAATTCTCTTGAAGCTTTTAAAATTCTCTCTAGAATTTTCAAAATCCATGTCCACATGTTTACAATTTCACATAAAAAATTGCTAAAATTCCAGTTGAAATTTTTTCAAAGTCCCTTAAAAATTTTCCAATTTTTGTCCCAATTCTTCCCATTCCCATTGAAACTTTTCAAATCCCTCTCAAAATTGTTGAAATTCTGTTGAAGCTTTTAAAATTCTCTCTAGAATTTTCAAAATCCATGTCCACATGTTTACAATTTCACGTCAAAAAATTGCTAAAATTCCAGTTGAAATTTTTTCAAAGTCCCTTAAAAATTTTCCCATTTTTGTCCCAATTCTTCCCATTCCCATTGAAACTTTTCAAATCCCTCTCAAAATTGTTGAAATTCTCTTGAAGCTTTTAAAATTCTCTCTAGAATTTTCAAAATCCATGGCCACATGTTTACAATTTCATGTCAAAAAATGGCTAAAATTCCAGTTGAAATTTTTTCAAAGTCCCTTAAAAATTTTCCAATTTTTGTCCCAATTCTTCCCATTCCCATTGAAACTTTTCAAATCCCTCTCAAAATTGTTGAAATTCTCTTGAAGCTTTTAAAATTCTCTCTAGAATTTTCAAAATCCATGGCCACATGTTTACAATTTCACATAAAAAATTGCTAAAATTCCAGTTGAAATTTTTTCAAAGTCCCTTAAAAATTTTCCAATTTTTGTCCCAATTCTTCCCATTCCCATTGAAACTTTTCAAATCCCTCTCAAAATTGTTGAAATTCTGTTGAAGCTTTTAAAATTCTCTCTAGAATTTTCAAAATCCATGGCCACATGTTTACAATTTCACGTCAAAAAATGGCTAAAATTCCAGTTGAAATTTTTTCAAAGTCCCTTAAAAATTTTCCCATTTTTGTCCCAATTCTTCCCATTCCCATTGAAACTTTTCAAATCCCTCTCAAAATTGTTGAAATTCTGTTGAAGCTTTTAAAATTCTCTCTAGAATTTTCAAAATCCATGGCCACATGTTTACAATTTCACGTCAAAAAATGGCTAAAATTCCAGTTGAAATTTTTTCAAAGTCCCTTAAAAATTTTCCAATTTTTGTCCCAATTCTTCCCATTCCCATTGAAACTTTTCAAATCCCTCTCAAAATTGTTGAAATTCTCTTGAAGCTTTTAAAATTCTCTCTAGAATTTTCAAAATCCATGGCCACATGTTTACAATTTCACATTAAAAAATGGCTAAAATTCCAGTTGAAATTTTTTCAAAGTCCCTTAAAAATTTTCCAATTTTTGTCCCAATTCTTCCCATTCCCATTGAAACTTTTCAAATCCCTCTCAAAATTGTTGAAATTCTCTTGAAGCTTTTAAAATTCTCTCTAGAATTTTCAAAATCCATGGCCACATGTTTACAATTTCACGTAACAAAATGGCTAAAATTCCAGTTGAAATTTTTTCAAAGTCCCTTAAAAATTTTCCAATTTTTGTCCCAATTCTTCCCATTCCCATTGAAACTTTTCAAATCCCTCTCAAAATTGTTGAAATTCTGTTGAAGCTTTTAAAATTCTCTCTAGAATTTTCAAAATCCATGGCCACATGTTTACAATTTCACGTCAAAAAATGGCTAAAATTCCAGTTGAAATTTTTTCAAAGTCCCTTAAAAATTTTCCAATTTTTGTCCCAATTCTTCCCATTCCCATTGAAACTTTTCAAATCCCTCTCCAAATTGTTGAAATTCTCTTGAAGCTTTTAAAATTCTCTCTAGAATTTTCAAAATCCATGGCCACATGTTTACAATTTCACATCAAAAAATGGCTAAAATTCCAGTTGAAATTTTTTCAAAGTCCCTTAAAAATTTTCCAATTTTTGTCCCAATTCTTCCCATTCCCATTGAAACTTTTCAAATCCCTCTCAAAATTGTTGAAATTCTGTTGAAGCTTTTAAAATTCTCTCTAGAATTTTCAAAATCCATGGCCACATGTTTACAATTTCACATCAAAAAATGGCTAAAATTCCAGTTGAAATTTTTTCAAAGTCCCTTAAAAATTTTCCAATTTTTGTCCCAATTCTTCCCATTCCCATTGAAACTTTTCAAATCCCTCTCAAAAGTGTTGAAATTCTGTTGAAGCTTTTAAAATTCTCTCTAGAATTTTCAAAATCCATGGCCACATGTTTACAATTTCACGTAACAAAATGGCTAAAATTCCAGTTGAAATTTTTTCAAAGTCCCTTAAAAATTTTCCAATTTTTGTCCCAATTCTTCCCATTCCCATTGAAACTTTTCAAATCCCTCTCAAAATTGTTGAAATTCTCTTGAAGCTTTTAAAATTCTCTCTAGAATTTTCAAAATCCATGGCCACATGTTTACAATTTCACATTAAAAAATGGCTAAAATTCCAGTTGAAATTTTTTCAAAGTCCCTTAAAAATTTTCCAATTTTTGTCCCAATTCTTCCCATTCCCATTGAAACTTTTCAAATCCCTCTCAAAATTGTTGAAATTCTCTTGAAGCTTTTAAAATTCTCTCTAGAATTTTCAAAATCCATGGCCACATGTTTACAATTTCACGTAACAAAATGGCTAAAATTCCAGTTGAAATTTTTTCAAAGTCCCTTAAAAATTTTCCAATTTTTGTCCCAATTCTTCCCATTCCCATTGAAACTTTTCAAATCCCTCTCAAAATTGTTGAAATTCTGTTGAAGCTTTTAAAATTCTCTCTAGAATTTTCAAAATCCATGGCCACATGTTTACAATTTCACGTCAAAAAATGGCTAAAATTCCAGTTGAAATTTTTTCAAAGTCCCTTAAAAATTTTCCAATTTTTGTCCCAATTCTTCCCATTCCCATTGAAACTTTTCAAATCCCTCTCCAAATTGTTGAAATTCTCTTGAAGCTTTTAAAATTCTCTCTAGAATTTTCAAAATCCATGGCCACATGTTTACAATTTCACATCAAAAAATGGCTAAAATTCCAGTTGAAATTTTTTCAAAGTCCCTTAAAAATTTTCCAATTTTTGTCCCAATTCTTCCCATTCCCATTGAAACTTTTCAAATCCCTCTCAAAATTGTTGAAATTCTGTTGAAGCTTTTAAAATTCTCTCTAGAATTTTCAAAATCCATGGCCACATGTTTACAATTTCACATCAAAAAATGGCTAAAATTCCAGTTGAAATTTTTTCAAAGTCCCTTAAAAATTTTCCAATTTTTGTCCCAATTCTTCCCATTCCCATTGAAACTTTTCAAATCCCTCTCAAAAGTGTTGAAATTCTGTTGAAGCTTTTAAAATTCTCTCTAGAATTTTCAAAATCCACTTCAACATGTTTACAATTTCACGTCAAAAAATTGCTAAAATTCCAGTTGAAATTTTTTCAAAGTCCCTTAAAAATTTTCCAATTTTTGTCCCAATTCTTCCCATTCCCATTGAAACTTTTCAAATCCCTCTCAAAATTGTTGAAATTCTCTTGAAGCTTTTAAAATTCTCTCTAGAATTTTCAAAATCCATGTCCACATGTTTACAATTTCACATAAAAAAATTGCTAAAATTCCAGTTGAAATTTTTTCAAAGTCCCTTAAAAATTTTCCAATTTTTGTCCCAATTCTTCCCATTCCCATTGAAACTTTTCAAATCCCTCTCAAAATTGTTGAAATTCTGTTGAAGCTTTTAAAATTCTCTCTAGAATTTTCAAAATCCATGTCCACATGTTTACAATTTCATGTAAAAAAATGGCTAAAATTCCAGTTGAAATTTTTTCAAAGTCCCTTAAAAATTTTCCAATTTTTCTCCCAATTCTTCCCATTCCCATTGAAACTTTTCAAATCCCTCTCCAAATTGTTGAAATTCTGTTGAAGCTTTTAAAATTCTCTCTAGAATTTTCAAAATCCATGGCCACATGTTTACAATTTCATGTAAAAAAATGGCTAAAATTCCAGTTGAAATTTTTTCAAAGTCCCTTAAAAATTTTCCAATTTTTGTCCCAATTCTTCCCATTCCCATTGAAACTTTTCAAATCCCTCTCAAAATTGTTGAAATTCTCTTGAAGCTTTTAAAATTCTCTCTAGAATTTTCAAAATCCATGGCCACATGTTTACAATTTCACGTCAAAAAATGGCTAAAATTCCAGTTGAAATTTTTTCAAAGTCCCTTAAATATTTTCCAATTTTTGTACCAATTCTTCCCATTCCCATTGAAACTTTTCAAATCCCTCTCAAAATTGTTGAAATTCTCTTGAAGCTTTTAAAATTCTCTCTAGAATTTTCAAAATCCATGTCCACATGTTTAAAATTTCACATCAAAAAATGGCTAAAATTCCAGTTGAAATTTTTTCAAAGTCCCTTAAAAATTTTCCAATTTTTGTCCCAATTCTTCCCATTCCCATTGAAACTTTTCAAATCCCTCTCAAAATTGTAGAAATTCTCTTGAAGCTTTTAAAATTCTCTCTAGAATTTTCAAAATCCATGTCCTCATCTTTACAATTTCACGTCAAAAAATGGCTAAAATTCCAGTTGAAATTTTTTCAAAGTCCCTTAAAAATTTTCCAATTTTTGTCCCAATTCTTCCCATTCCCATTGAAACTTTTCAAATCCCTCTCCAAATTGTTGAAATTCTGTTGAAGCTTTTAAAATTCTCTCTAGAATTTTCAAAATCCATGGCCACATGTTTACAATTTCACGTCAAAAAATGGCTAAAATTCCAGTTGAAATTTTTTCAAAGTCCCTTAAAAATTTTCCCATTTTTGTCCCAATTCTTCCCATTCCCATTGAAACTTTTCAAATCCCTCTCAAAATTGTTGAAATTCTCTTGAAGCTTTTAAAATTCTCTCTAGAATTTTCAAAATCCATGGCCACATGTTTACAATTTCACGTCAAAAAATGGCTAAAATTCCAGTTGAAATTTTTTCAAAGTCCCTTAAAAATTTTCCAATTTTTGTCCCAATTCTTCCCATTCCCATTGAAACTTTTCAAATCCCTCTCAAAATTGTTGAAATTCTCTTGAAGCTTTTAAAATTCTCTCTAGAATTTTCAAAATCCATGGCCACATGTTTACAATTTCACGTCAAAAAATGGCTAAAATTCCAGTTGAAATTTTTTCAAAGTCCCTTAAAAATTTTCCAATTTTTGTCCCAATTCTTCCCATTCCCATTGAAACTTTTCAAATCCCTCTCAAAATTGTTGAAATTCTCTTGAAGCTTTTAAAATTCTCTCTAGAATTTTCAAAATCCATGGCCACATGTTTACAATTTCACGTAACAAAATGGCTAAAATTCCAGTTGAAATTTTTTCAAAGTCCCTTAAAAATTTTCCAATTTTTGTCCCAATTCTTCCCATTCCCATTGAAACTTTTCAAATCCCTCTCAAAATTGTTGAAATTCTGTTGAAGCTTTTAAAATTCTCTCTAGAATTTTCAAAATCCATGTCCACATGTTTACAATTTCACGTCAAAAAATTGCTAAAATTCCAGTTGAAATTTTTTCAAAGTCCCTTAAAAATTTTCCAATTTTTATCCCAATTCTTCCCATTCCCATTGAAACTTTTCAAATCCCTCTCCAAATTGTTGAAATTCTGTTGAAGCTTTTAAAATTCTCTCTAGAATTTTCAAAATCCATGGCCACATGTTTACAATTTCACATAAAAAAATTGCTAAAATTCCAGTTGAAATTTTTTCAAAGTCCCTTAAAAATTTTCCCATTTTTGTCCCAATTCTTCCCATTCCCATTGAAACTTTTCAAATCCCTCTCAAAATTGTTGAAATTCTGTTGAAGCTTTTAAAATTCTCTCTAGAATTTTCAAAATCCATGGCCACATGTTTACAATTTCACGTCAAAAAATGGCTAAAATTCCAGTTGAAATTTTTTCAAAGTCCCTTAAAAATTTTCCAATTTTTGTCCCAATTCTTCCCATTCCCATTGAAACTTTTCAAATCCCTCTCAAAATTGTTGAAATTCTGTTGAAGCTTTTAAAATTCTCTCTAGAATTTTCAAAATCCATGGCCACATGTTTACAATTTCACATCAAAAAATGGCTAAAATTCCAGTTGAAATTTTTTCAAAGTCCCTTAAAAATTTTCCAATTTTTGTCCCAATTCTTCCCATTCCCATTGAAACTTTTCAAATCCCTCTCAAAAGTGTTGAAATTCTCTTGAAGCTTTTAAAATTCTCTCTAGAATTTTCAAAATCCATGTCCACATGTTTACAATTTCACGTCAAAAAATGGCTAAAATTCCAGTTGAAATTTTTTCAAAGTCCCTTAAAAATTTTCCAATTTTTGTCCCAATTCTTCCCATTCCCATTGAAACTTTTCAAATCCCTCTCAAAATTGTTGAAATTCTCTTGAAGCTTTTAAAATTCTCTCTAGAATTTTCAAAATCCATGTCCACATGTTTACAATTTCACGTCAAAAAATGGCTAAAATTCCAGTTGAAATTTTTTCAAAGTCCCTTAAAAATTTTCCAATTTTTGTCCCAATTCTTCCCATTCCCATTGAAACTTTTCAAATCCCTCTCAAAATTGTTGAAATTCTCTTGAAGCTTTTAAAATTCTCTCTAGAATTTTCAAAATCCATGTCCACATGTTTACAATTTCACGTCAAAAAATGGCTAAAATTCCAGTTGAAATTTTTTCAAAGTCCCTTAAAAATTTTCCAATTTTTGTCCCAATTCTTCCCATTCCCATTGAAACTTTTCAAATCCCTCTCAAAATTGTTGAAATTCTCTTGAAGCTTTTAAAATTCTCTCTAGAATTTTCAAAATCCATGTCCACATGTTTACAATTTCACTGTCAAAAAATGGCTAAAATTCCAGTTGAAATTTTTTCAAAGTCCCTTAAAAATTTTCCAATTTTTGTCCCAATTCTTCCCATTCCCATTGAAACTTTTCAAATCCTCAAAATTGTTGAAATTCTCTTGAAGCTTTTAAAATTCTCTCTAGAATTTTCAAAATCCATGGCCACATGTTTACAATTTCACGTCAAAAAATGGCTAAAATTCCAGTTGAAATTTTTTCAAAGTCCCTTAAATATTTTCCAATTTTCGTCCCAATTCTTCCCATTCCCATTGAAACTTTTCAAATTCCTCTCAAAATTGTTGAAATTCTCTTGAAGCTTTTAAAATTCTCTCTAGAATTTTCAAAATCCATGTCCACATGTTTAAAATTTCACATCAAAAAATGGCTAAAATTCCAGTTGAAATTTTTTCAAAGTCCCTTAAAAATTTTCCAATTTTTGTCCCAATTCTTCCCATTCCCATTGAAACTTTTCAAATCCCTCTCAAAATTGTAGAAATTCTGTTAAAGCTTTTAAAATTCTCTCTAGAATTTTCAAAATCCATGTCCTCATGTTTACAATTTCACGTCAAAAAATGGCTAAAATTCCATTTGAAATTTTTTCAAAGTCCCTTAAAAATTTTCCAATTTTTGCCCCAATTCTTCCCATTCCCATTGAAACTTTTCAAATCCCTCTCCAAATTGTTGAAATTCTGTTGAAGCTTTTAAAATTCTCTCTAGAATTTTCAAAATCCATGGCCACATGTTTACAATTTCACGTCAAAAAATGGCTAAAATTCCAGTTGAAATTTTTTCAAAGTCCCTTAAAAATTTTCCAATTTTTGTCCCAATTCTTCCCATTCCCATTGAAACTTTTCAAATCCCTCTCAAAATTGTTGAAATTCTCTTGAAGCTTTTAAAATTCTCTCTAGAATTTTCAAAATCCATGGCCACATGTTTACAATTTCACATAAAAAAATGGCTAAAATTCCAGTTGAAATTTTTTCAAAGTCCCTTAAAAATTTTCCAATTTTTGTCCCAATTCTTCCCATTCCCATTGAAACTTTTCAAATCCCTCTCCAAATTGTTGAAATTCTCTTGAAGCTTTTAAAATTCTCTCTAGAATTTTCAAAATCCATGGCCACATGTTTACAATTTCACATTAAAAAATGGCTAAAATTCCAGTTGAAATTTTTTCAAAGTCCCTTAAAAATTTTCCAATTTTTGTCCCAATTCTTCCCATTCCCATTGAAACTTTTCAAATCCCTCTCAAAATTGTTGAAATTCTCTTGAAGCTTTTAAAATTCTCTCTAGAATTTTCAAAATCCATGGCCACATGTTTACAATTTCACGTAACAAAATGGCTAAAATTCCAGTTGAAATTTTTTCAAAGTCCCTTAAAAATTTTCCAATTTTTGTCCCAATTCTTCCCATTCCCATTGAAACTTTTCAAATCCCTCTCAAAATTGTTGAAATTCTGTTGAAGCTTTTAAAATTCTCTCTAGAATTTTCAAAATCCATGTCCACATGTTTACAATTTCACGTCAAAAAATTGCTAAAATTCCAGTTGAAATTTTTTCAAAGTCCCTTAAAAATTTTCCAATTTTTGTCCCAATTCTTCCCATTCCCATTGAAACTTTTCAAATCCCTCTCCAAATTGTTGAAATTCTGTTGAAGCTTTTAAAATTCTCTCTAGAATTTTCAAAATCCATGGCCACATGTTTACAATTTCACATAAAAAAATTGCTAAAATTCCAGTTGAAATTTTTTCAAAGTCCCTTAAAAATTTTCCCATTTTTGTCCCAATTCTTCCCATTCCCATTGAAACTTTTCAAATCCCTCTCAAAATTGTTGAAATTCTGTTGAAGCTTTTAAAATTCTCTCTAGAATTTTCAAAATCCATGGCCACATGTTTACAATTTCACGTCAAAAAATGGCTAAAATTCCAGTTGAAATTTTTTCAAAGTCCCTGAAAAATTTTCCAATTTTTGTCCCAATTCTTCCCATTCCCATTGAAACTTTTCAAATCCCTCTCAAAATTGTTGAAATTCTGTTGAAGCTTTTAAAATTCTCTCTAGAATTTTCAAAATCCATGGCCACATGTTTACAATTTCACATCAAAAAATGGCTAAAATTCCAGTTGAAATTTTTTCAAAGTCCCTTAAAAATTTTCCAATTTTTGTCCCAATTCTTCCCATTCCCATTGAAACTTTTCAAATCCCTCTCAAAAGTGTTGAAATTCTCTTGAAGCTTTTAAAATTCTCTCTAGAATTTTCAAAATCCACTTCAACATGTTTACAATTTCACGTCAAAAAATTGCTAAAATTCCAGTTGAAATTTTTTCAAAGTCCCTTAAAAATTTTCCAATTTTTGTCCCAATTCTTCCCATTCCCATTGAAACTTTTCAAATCCCTCTCCAAATTGTTGAAATTCTGTTGAAGCTTTTAAAATTCTCTCTAGAATTTTCAAAATCCATGGCCACATGTTTACAATTTCACGTCAAAAAATGGCTAAAATTCCAGTTGAAATTTTTTCAAAGTCCCTGAAAAATTTCCAATTTTTGTCCCAATTCTTCCCATTCCCATTGAAACTTTTCAAATCCCTCTCAAAATTGTTGAAATTCTCTTGAAGCTTTTAAAATTCTCTCTAGAATTTTCAAAATCCATGTCCACATGTTTACAATTTCACATAAAAAAATGGCTAAAATTCCAGTTGAAATTTTTTCAAAGTCCCTTAAAAATTTTCCAATTTTTGTCCCAATTCTTCCCATTCCCATTGAAACTTTTCAAATCCCTCTCAAAATTGTTGAAATTCTCTTGAAGCTTTTAAAATTCTCTCTAGAATTTTCAAAATCCATGGCCACATGTTTACAATTTCACGTAAAAAAATGGCTAAAATTCCAGTTGAAATTTTTTCAAAGTCCCTTAAAAATTTTCCAATTTTTGTCCCAATTCTTCCCATTCCCATTGAAACTTTTCAAATCCCTCTCAAAATTGTTGAAATTCTCTTGAAGCTTTTAAAATTCTCTCTAGAATTTTCAAAATCCATGGCCACATGTTTACAATTTCACGTAACAAAATGGCTAAAATTCCAGTTGAAATTTTTTCAAAGTCCCTTAAAAATTTTCCAATTTTTGTCCCAATTCTTCCCATTCCCATTGAAACTTTTCAAATCCCTCTCCAAATTGTTGAAATTCTGTTGAAGCTTTTAAAATTCTCTCTAGAATTTTCAAAATCCATGTCCACATGTTTACAATTTCACGTCAAAAAATTGCTAAAATTCCAGTTGAAATTTTTTCAAAGTCCCTTAAAAATTTTCCAATTTTTGTCCCAATTCTTCCCATTCCCATTGAAACTTTTCAAATCCCTCTCCAAATTGTTGAAATTCTGTTGAAGCTTTTAAAATTCTCTCTAGAATTTTCAAAATCCATGGCCACATGTTTACAATTTCACATCAAAAAATGGCTAAAATTCCAGTTGAAATTTTTTCAAAGTCCCTTAAAAATTTTCCAATTTTTGTCCCAATTCTTCCCATTCCCATTGAAACTTTTCAAATCCCTCTCAAAATTGTTGAAATTCTGTTGAAGCTTTTAAAATTCTCTCTAGAATTTTCAAAATCCATGGCCACATGTTTACAATTTCACGTCAAAAAATGGCTAAAATTCCAGTTGAAATTTTTTCAAAGTCCCTTAAAAATTTTCCAATTTTTGTCCCAATTCTTCCCATTCCCATTGAAACTTTTCAAATCCCTCTCAAAATTGTTGAAATTCTGTTGAAGCTTTTAAAATTCTCTCTAGAATTTTCAAAATCCATGGCCACATGTTTACAATTTCACATCAAAAAATGGCTAAAATTCCAGTTGAAATTTTTTCAAAGTCCCTTAAAAATTTTCCAATTTTTGTCCCAATTCTTCCCATTCCCATTGAAACTTTTCAAATCCCTCTCAAAAGTGTTGAAATTCTGTTGAAGCTTTTAAAATTCTCTCTAGAATTTTCAAAATCCACTTCAACATGTTTACAATTTCACGTCAAAAAATTGCTAAAATTCCAGTTGAAATTTTTTCAAAGTCCCTTAAAAATTTTCCAATTTTTGTCCCAATTCTTCCCATTCCCATTGAAACTTTTCAAATCCCTCTCAAAATTGTTGAAATTCTCTTGAAGCTTTTAAAATTCTCTCTAGAATTTTCAAAATCCATGTCCACATGTTTACAATTTCACATAAAAAAATTGCTAAAATTCCAGTTGAAATTTTTTCAAAGTCCCTTAAAAATTTTCCCATTTTTGTCCCAATTCTTCCCATTCCCATTGAAACTTTTCAAATCCCTCTCAAAATTGTTGAAATTCTCTTGAAGCTTTTAAAATTCTCTCTAGAATTTTCAAAATCCACTTCAACATGTTTACAATTTCATGTAAAAAAATGGCTAAAATTCCAGTTGAAATTTTTTCAAAGTCCCTTAAAAATTTTCCAATTTTTCTCCCAATTCTTCCCATTCCCATTGAAACTTTTCAAATCCCTCTCAAAATTGTTGAAATTCTGTTGAAGCTTTTAAAATTCTCTCTAGAATTTTCAAAATCCATGGCCACATGTTTACAATTTCATGTAAAAAAATGGCTAAAATTCCAGTTGAAATTTTTTCAAAGTCCCTTAAAAATTTTCCAATTTTTGTCCCAATTCTTCCCATTCCCATTGAAACTTTTCAAATCCCTCTCAAAATTGTTGAAATTCTGTTGAAGCTTTTAAAATTCTCTCTAGAATTTTCAAAATCCATGGCCACATGTTTACAATTTCACGTCAAAAAATGGCTAAAATTCCAGTTGAAATTTTTTCAAAGTCCCTTAAATATTTTCCAATTTTTGTCCCAATTCTTCCCATTCCCATTGAAACTTTTCAAATCCCTCTCAAAATTGTTGAAATTCTCTTGAAGCTTTTAAAATTCTCTCTAGAATTTTCAAAATCCATGTCCACATGTTTAAAATTTCACATCAAAAAATGGCTAAAATTCCAGTTGAAATTTTTTCAAAGTCCCTTAAAAATTTTCCAATTTTTGTCCCAATTCTTCCCATTCCCATTGAAACTTTTCAAATCCCTCTCAAAATTGTAGAAATTCTGTTAAAGCTTTTAAAATTCTCTCTAGAATTTTCAAAATCCATGTCCTCATGTTTACAATTTCACGTCAAAAAATGGCTAAAATTCCAGTTGAAATTTTTTCAAAGTCCCTTAAAAATTTTCCAATTTTTGTCCCAATTCTTCCCATTCCCATTGAAACTTTTCAAATCCCTCTCAAAATTGTTGAAATTCTCTTGAAGCTTTTAAAATTCTCTCTAGAATTTTCAAAATCCATGGCCACATGTTTACAATTTCACATAAAAAAATTGCTAAAATTCCAGTTGAAATTTTTTCAAAGTCCCTTAAAAATTTTCCAATTTTTGTCCCAATTCTTCCCATTCCAATTGAAACTTTTCAAATCCCTCTCCAAATTGTTGAAATTCTCTTGAAGCTTTTAAAATTCTCTCTAGAATTTTCAAAATCCATGGCCACATGTTTACAATTTCACATAAAAAAATGGCTAAAATTCCAGTTGAAATTTTTTCAAAGTCCCTTAAAAATTTTCCAATTTTTGTCCCAATTCTTCCCATTCCCATTGAAACTTTTCAAATCCCTCTCAAAATTGTTGAAATTCTGTTGAAGCTTTTAAAATTCTCTCTAGAATTTTCAAAATCCATGGCCACATGTTTACAATTTCACGTCAAAAAATGGCTAATATTCCAGTTGAAATTTTTTCAAAGTCCCTTAAAAATTTTCCAATTTTTGTCCCAATTCTTCCCATTCCCATTGAAACTTTTCAAATCCCTCTCAAAATTGTTGAAATTCTCTTGAAGCTTTTAAAATTCTCTCTAGAATTTTCAAAATCCATGGCCACATGTTTACAATTTCACGTCAAAAAATGGCTAAAATTCCAGTTGAAATTTTTTCAAAGTCCCTTTAAAATTTTCCCATTTTTGTCCCAATTCTTCCCATTCCCATTGAAACTTTTCAAATCCCTCTCAAAATTGTTGAAATTCTCTTGAAGCTTTTAAAATTCTCTCTAGAATTTTCAAAATCCATGTCCACATGTTTACAATTTCACGTAAAAAAATGGCTAAAATTCCAGTTGAAATTTTTTCAAAGTCCCTTAAAAATTTTCCAATTTTTGTCCCAATTCTTCCCATTCCCATTGAAACTTTTCAAATCCCTCTCCAAATTGTTGAAATTCTCTTGAAGCTTTTAAAATTCTCTCTAGAATTTTCAAAATCCATGGCCACATGTTTACAATTTCACGTCAAAAAATGGCTAATATTCCAGTTGAAATTTTTTCAAAGTCCCTTAAAAATTTTCCAATTTTTGTCCCAATTCTTCCCATTCCCATTGAAACTTTTCAAATCCCTCTCAAAATTGTTGAAATTCTCTTGAAGCTTTTAAAATTCTCTCTAGAATTTTCAAAATCCATGTCCACATGTTTACAATTTCACATAAAAAAATTGCTAAAATTCCAGTTGAAATTTTTTCAAAGTCCCTTAAAAATTTTCCAATTTTTGTCCCAATTCTTCCCATTCCCATTGAAACTTTTCAAATCCCTCTCAAAATTGTTGAAATTCTGTTGAAGCTTTTAAAATTCTCTCTAGAATTTTCAAAATCCATGTCCACATGTTTACAATTTCATGTCAAAAAATGGCTAAAATTCCAGTTGAAATTTTTTCAAAGTCCCTTAAAAATTTTCCAATTTTTGTCCCAATTCTTCCCATTCCCATTGAAACTTTTCAAATCCCTCTCAAAATTGTTGAAAATCTCTTGAAGCTTTTAAAATTCTCTCTAGAATTTTCAAAATCCATGGCCACATGTTTACAATTTCACGTCAAAAAATGGCTAAAATTCCAGTTGAAATTTTTTCAAAGTCCCTTAAAAATTTTCCAATTTTTGTCCCAATTCTTCCCATTCCCATTGAAACTTTTCAAATCCCTCTCAAAATTGTTGAAATTCTGTTGAAGCTTTTAAAATTCTCTCTAGAATTTT